>NW_013531107.1:5889424-5912859 GCF_000836235.2 Papilio xuthus | reverse complement strand
GGTTACACGGTGACGTCTCCCCCGCTCACCCCTACCCTCCTCGCAGCTCTCTCACCTCTGCCTGCGCGCGCTCCAGTAGGCTGAGCTGGTGTTTGAGCGCCTCCACGCAGCGATAGCGCACCACGTACTGCTCCCACAGATCCGCGATCTCCCGCTCCAGCGCCGACAGCTCAGACTGGTACGCCGGCCTGGTGCAAAGAAATGTTAAACAACACTTCCTCCGTTTCGTGCATTTTTGGTAATCAGTTTATCAAATAACTTGATCTTCTGCACGGTGTGCAGTCGTTTCTCAGCGCGCTGCAGGTCTGCGTGGCGGCGCGCAAGCTTGGCGTCTAGCGCGGCTGCGCTTGCCTCCGCACTCTGCGCCTGCGCACGCGCCGCCGCAACGCGCTCGCGGACCACGCCCACCCCGCGCGCCAGCCCCGCCTCCAGCGACGACATGTCCAGCGGCCGAGACAGCGCCGCGTCGCGCTGCTCCTGTCAACAAGTGTTAGTTTTCTTTTAATCTCAATTAACCAAATTCTATCTACGTACGCTTGTTTAGACGGTAACTAACCTTGTTGTTGGCCTCCTTAGCCAGCAGGTCGTAGAGGAAGGCGCCCTGAGCGGTGATCTCTGTCGCCAGCGACCGCGCCCGCTTGATCTCGCTTATCTATAACGTTGCTGTGTTAATGTATTTTCTGTAACTACTATGACATTTACAAAATTAATAAAATATCACAACAACCAAGTTGTGATATTTTAACAACATAAGCATGTTCAAATGACCTTGGCGGTGACGTCGTACGATAGAACGGCGTTGTGCGGGCGCAGGTCGTCGGGCGGGGGCGCTCGGAGCGCATCGCGCAGCAGCCGGCCCGCCTTCAGCAGCTCGCGCACCGCCCACCCATCCGCACCGTACACGCGCTTGCCGCTCAGCTTCACGTTGCCGAGGGAGTGCTGACATTCAAACATTTATAACTATTAATTCCCAAAAACTCACCTTACATCATTTAAACACCATTACAGACACATTGCTAATCTATTCAGTCATACTTTTTTGAACAATCAATAAATAACGGGCGTTTTACGCAAGAGATCTATATCTATTTAGTGTTACGATGACTGCAAAGATCTGTAGTCTGATGATAAAACAAAGACACGAACGAAGAGTTCAAGCGCGTGTGATACGAAGGCGACGCGTCCCTCCAGCGTGACCCCGCTGCCGGCGAGCGTCACATCGGGGTCGAGCCGCGCGGCCAGCCAGCGCACGCACGGCTCCAGCAGCGCCCAGTTTGCACTTCGGAAGCTCTCCATGGAGATCGCCTGCGGGTACCCCAGCACGCGCATCACCTCGATAAAGTCTACACATTGCACAAAAAAGGTTCCAATAATTAATTTCACAAGCTTGTAAGTGTGAGTGAGGCAGAAAGTTTACGAGAAACTTACAATAGTGCAGTGGCGCAAAAGATTAATAATGGCATTATGTCACTTCTTATTTACGTAATGAAATAATTGCATCATATTTTTAATACAATTAATTAGTAAATACTTACTCCTGATATCTCTGTAAGACATTTTGCTATATTAAAAAACTGGTAATACTGGAATGGAAAACAGTTTTGTTGTCAAAACATTGCTATGGCAACGCAAATAACGTTCCGTTTCACTTTAATTTGATTTCCTGTTTCGCGGCCAAAATCTTTTATACAACGACAAAGCTATGTGACCGTGCGCATAGACAAACTAAATTATGACAACTCACTTGTGCCACAACAATCAATACTAAAAAAGTTTTTCGCAAGAAACTTATAGTTTACAATATAATTTTTTTATAACATAATTGATTCATTTTATACTATAGGGATTTATAGATAATAAATAAAACGATGGAATAGAATCACAAATCTATAATATTACACATAAAATCTACTTTCACGCTACAGTAGGATTAGCCGTGGGTTTCTGAAACCAAAGTCTCCAATCAAAACATATTGTTATTTCTGTTTAGTCAAAGATAATGACGAGGATGATCATATGTTTTATACAGAGAAACTGATGTCAAAAACCAGAATGGCTGGTTGTTTGTTCACATAAAGATAATTAAATTGAGCACACAAACAATACATTGTATACGACAATTTTATAATTATTTGCCCACACTTGTATTTAATATAAAAATATACTAAAATCTAAACAAGTTGTTTTAAATGTTTATCTAATATTGTCGCATACAAAATATTTGTTAACAGGATCTGTTTTATGTTGATTGAGGGATATTCAATGAGACAATGACCTCTTTCCTCATAAGACATTCCTGATTCACCTCCAATGTCAGCATTATTACCACAAATAAAATATTTTCACCGTTCAACAAAATCTATGGTTGAAAAGTTCATAATTTGTATATAGCTTTCGAACATTGTAAGCGTCACGAAACAATATTGATCATTGGTAAACATTTGAAGTAATAAGCTGACATTGTGCAGGTTAGCGTGTGCTCAATTTAATAAAAAAATCATAAATCCACGACAGTCGGCGGTCGCCTCAGCTCGCGGTGGTGAGACTCCTCACGCTTCTGAGCCACGCGCAGCCGCGCTGCCTTCAGGTGTCTGCACACGCAAAAAACCACTATTTAATATGATAAATTACAATATATCCTAGCATATACTTATTTATAATGATTAAAATTATATTAATATCTCTATCAATATTAAAAAAATAAAAGAAAACAGCAATATTCAGCTTGTAAGGTACTAGTCCGCTAAGTAAATTGCAAGTAACTACATGAAAAAATCTAGTAAAAATATAACCTATGCCATAGATGTAGCCTCTCAACATTGAAAGTATTTTCTGAATTGTTTCAGTAGTTTTAGACACTATTGAATGCAAACAAACAATCAAATCTTTCATCTTTATAGTACAATAGTACAGATTATCAAGCTAGCATTAGTTTTTATTATAAATTATAGATCAATTTACTTTACATTTTATTATATCTGTGATCATCATGTGGTAAGTGTAAACCTAGCATTATCTCACCTCTGTCGGATCCTCTCTTGTGTCTCCGGTGCAGGCTCGCGCTTTGTGACAGCAGCATCACGGATCATGTTGCGCAGTTTCTGCAGACAGTCCGCCAGGTTCAGTTGTTGAGAGCGAGTAGTGTCCGACCGGATGATCAAATACCCCTCCTTAGACAGCTTTTTACCATGCTGGTGAAAAAGTTGAAAATTCTTTTTTAATATGATTAATGTATTTTTTCATATAAGTAAATTAACAAGACATACCAATTCAAGTAACTTCTCCTTGATGTCAGGATGCAACCAATCTGCTTCACTTAGTTTAAATCTCAGATCTACTTTTGTGTGCACCTGGAAAATATAAAAACTTTGGGTTACTTATAATAAATGCATAAATATTTGTAAATTTCTAATACTGAAAAATTTTATTAATAAATACTGAAAATCCTGTATAAAACATAGTAACCTCAATTAAAATGAGATGTTAGGAGATAACACCATTAATGTTGGTTACCTTGTTAACATTTTGTCCCCCCGGTCCTGAGCTAGCACTGTATGTTATGACCAACTTTTCCATTGGAATAAAACCAGAAAACTTCTCTTTAGGGTCTGGTGTCTGAAAAAAATTATAAAAAATACGTTATACTACATTTTAATACCGTAATAAAGCAACTCATTGAACAAATCATTACTATTTAAAAAATATATTTTGATAAAATTGTTAAGGATTTTTTTAATATTGTTCCAAATAAATAATACACTAGTAACAAGAACTTACAAATGACGGCGTAGTTAGCTTCAATGAACTATTTGGATATAAAGTTTCCAAAGAAATTGCACTCTTATATGCCATCGTTCGTTTCGTTAAGGTTGAATAAAAAGCGGTCGAAGCCATTTTGCTAAGACAGGTAAGTCGCAGGTAAGTAATAGGTATCATGGCCACCTTTGTTTACTATTTTGTGAGTACCAAATGATAAAACAGTATGTTTTACTGCATAATAATTAATAGAATAACCTTTCGCTTCGATTAATAAACATAACCTCAAACTTAAACGTCAAAATACAAGTGTCAAAAAACTGACATTGACGATTGGTTGGCGTTTGACTTTATTAAGTTGGTGCTGCCATTATTAAAAAGGAGGAATTAAATAAAATCAGAAAATGATGCATAATTCCAGATTAGGAAGCTAAAAAAAAGCTTGACTTAGTGAGCGGCGAAAATCAACAATCTCCATGCTATGCCAACTGATTTCTGTTTTGAAATTGCTGTTATGGTGTTAGTTCCGTAGGTTTTTACCACGCCCGGCACGGTCAGGTTTCTTATTTGCCTGGTCAGATTTTACATTTTTATAGTCAACAGGAATAAACTCGAATAAATATAAATTTGTATTCAAATCTTTACATTGTGGTTTTTTACTGTTTGGCTATTTACATTAAAAAATAAGAAAGCTTTATTGCTTAAGTTTTATTTAAATTATGATAGTTAATTGGAATAATATTGTGATTCTAATTGTGTTGCATCAATCACCGTTGCATGTTCGGTATTATATTATGTCCACTATTCTTTATCTCATAAAATAACCATTTTAAAACTTAAACAGAAAACATAAATGCGCGCACAATTCACGCTCCAGATAATTTAATTAGGATCCCGTTCCGCTCACTGAAGCCCTCTCGCGTTTCTACTAGACTTTTTAGAAATTAATTATTTCACATTTGATGGTTTACTCAGTTGTTTTAAATACAAAATTAATCTCTGGTAACCAGAAACTGGGCATCAAAGTAAACCAGAATACTTTTGAAAACTTAATTTGTAAATGTACAGGTTTTAAGCTATTGAACCAAAACTACTCCGAATATTGTGCGTGCCTACCCTTAATCGACAGAGGAAGGAACGTACAGAAAGATTATGTCCGAAGCGTCCCTTCGTCCTCGAAATCGTTTCACATCCCTTCCTTGCAAGAAAAGGGTCGGAAGGTGAAGATAACAAAAATTAGGCTCTCTGCGCGTATAATCACCAGAGGAAACGCGGAAGTGCTTTAACTTCACGCACGTCTTCTGGGTGGTCGTGGTATTTCACCAGTTGACCCGACCAAATCGTGCAAAAGATGTGGTTGCTGACTCTACTACAGCTAAAGTCGACTGTTAAAAGACGTTTTACAGGAACTTAGAAACATTGTACTTACTACAAATTAAAGTTTCAAAGTAAAACCACAAGCATGAAATAACTGTGCGCGTAATTGTCACAAATCAGTATAATTTCTGAGACAGTGCGATATGATGACAGCGGCGCGGATGATACCGCATGACAGTTTCGCACGCCGCGCATTCCCGCCGCGCATTCCCGCCGTGCAGCCGCCATGTCGGCCGACAATCGCTGCTCCAATCAATCTTTATTCATTATCTAGACATATAAAGAATGCATTTGATATTCATTCGACAGTATACGCACTTTGTTGTGGTCGTATTGAGTTTCTCTGCGCGTAATTTAAGGTCGCTTCTGATGTTACTACGTTACTACCTTTATAATTTATAATCTGTTCTGTTTATCGTATTTTCATCGTCATCGTGCTAAGTTTGTTTTTGTTTGTACCTTTATGTAAAAGAGTATCTTTGTACCCCTAGGAGCTGTTGGTAAACAGTGGAAAAGCTTGGAATTTCAACATCCACGCTGAAATAACTTAAAATTGAGTCGCAACTATAAAGTTTTCACTGTATAGTTTAAATCATCATCAATAAGTAGTATCACTTTGTACTGAATAATTGTGGTACAAATGCTGCGTGACCCAATCTGATTGATTGTTGCTGAGTTACGACACAATGTCAGACCGTGTGCATTGGTGCATGACATGTGGGTCGCTTGGTCACAATAACGCATGTCGGCGTTTCCTGTTTGCATACTCGGATTTGTTTTGATTCCTTATTGGTACTATCTTCATGTCTTTATTACAAGCACATCTGGTGTATGTCAGCATTTAACAAAATGTATTTAATTACTGTATATTTGATGTTACAGTGTTCAGTGGTGGCTGCAGAGGCGGCGCGGCTCGGCGCGGCGCGGCGGGCCAGCGCGTGCGCACAGCTTTCATCAATTATAATAATGTTCATCCGCGCCGCGCCGCTTTCCGAATTCCGTGAGAATTAACGAACCTTGTCTAAGCGCTTCACGTATTTTCACTGGATCTTAGTAATCTGCTCTCATTGAAGATTAACATCAAAATAACTATGGAAGTGATTGCTGGCAGCCAGGCGAATACATGGGCTTTATGATTTTGTAAAATTACAATTATGTACTTACATCGCTACTTGAATAATAGATTCACCCTTAAAAAATACAACATCACAATTCTTAAAACAAAACTCAAGTCTATGTAATTGTTTCGGATCATTGTCCGGTGTAGAGATAGATTGACAAATAAGATTTGGGATTTGTAGAGTATGTTGTGTGTGAAATAATAAAATGCTTTCTATGAATTCATATTCCGTTATAATCATACGATATGATAACTTATTTATGCAATCTTAGTTTGATGTCAAGTATCATATCTTGAATTATTTTCAAGATACATTTGCAACTAGTTCCGTAACTAATTTTAATATTTTAGTGTTGTTGTGCGCAAAAATAACGCGTTTAGAAAACCGTTGTAAGCACATAATGGAACGACTTTTATGCTTCCAATAAAATTTGCGTTTTGAACATGGAGAGAGCTGGACCGCTAACTTAACACATTTCTAAGTGAAAACTTAAAGCGATGCCGATAAAATTAAACAGCTCGTAACAAAAATCGCAGCTCTCGCGTTTTCACACTTTTTTTCACCACCACTTGATTTAAATTGTACAGATTTTGTGACTCTGTGTTCGTCATGCAAAACTCTAATTAATCTTAAATACATTTTATAAGAAACGGAGAAAAAGGTATCAAAATCGGTTGGATGGTTGTAAGTCCCCGTGTAAACTGTTGATTAGGGTTATATGGATGTGTTCATGCTAATGTTTAACTGCAGCTCGCGTTCACTTGATTTCTAAACTCAAAGTACGTCTATTAACTCTATCTCACTATCTAGATTGTTACGATTTCCATTTAAATTATACTAATTAGTGAAATTTCTTACTTGAAACGTAAATTACTTTTGCCATGTTTTACCATCACTCAGTAGAAATTTCTCTTATTTATTTAAATTACGTATATTAAAAACATACGCTAACCGTTTTATTATGCAGATTTTTTCATGCACTCTTTCATTCATCCTTTCAACGTATCGCCGAAATTTTTAGCTTCTTTATTTCTGTAGCAACATCTAACATTGTATTCTAGGCGGAACTTAGATACATAACTCGAATGTTGCCAGTTAAACGATCACTCGGTGCGTTGTTACAATAGTTAACTGTTCATTAGATTACCCTGGATTCCATGCTACTTAACAATACATCGCCACAGGGTTGACAAGCCTCGCCTTTTATTCGTTTGTCCATGAGTACATCGACAATAATGACTCCTCAAAGCTCCGCTATAATAATGAAGAGAGCCAAATTATATTTATTATTTATAAGTAAATATGAAATTTCTATATTTTTTTCGCTATATTTTCATTTTAGCGGAATTTTTAATCGTTACAATGTACAACAGATGTATTATAGTGAGCTACGTAAGATAAAAACAAGTAAACTTTCAAGAACTTTATGTTTAACACTTCGAATAAAGTATAGACAGCCCTTAGAAGTGAACAGAACGTGGAATAACATTGCTACGGACAAAGTTGCATTAAAAGCTATTAGGATGTATACAAGTATATCAAGTATAATATATACGAGTATAATAGAAATCTTATACATTCACACTAACTGCCTATTAACTAAGTCTAGGTAAAGTAAAACTAAGTTTGCGCAAATAGCAATGTCAGTCATAGCGCTAAATTGTAAAGCATCACTGACGGAGTATTGACCTACAGTAACTGTTAATTGCTTAATTAAGTTGCTCGGTGCTTGAATTAAAATTTTATCACACAACATAAATCACAAGTGAACGAAGATGAACTTGTTTTGAACTTTCACGGGGAAAAATAACTTAACAACTTCATACATTGTCATTGGCGTGTGGTGAACACGGGGTGACGCGATTGGTCCAAATAGTAACGGATCGTCCGCGGCTGCCTTCACTCGCCTCGAGTGGGTGCACAGTCGTCGCCATCTTCATTTCGGTCAGTCCGCCGCGAACAGTCGTGGGGGTAGCGTCGCTATTAGCGTATTCGTAGAGGCACAGGCTAAATACAGCCGGTCTTTTTTAAATCTTAGTTTTTTATAAGATTTTAATAAATCAGTGTAAATCAACCGATCGTTGTGTCAATATTTTTAATAGTCGGAACTATATTCGGAGTGCACCAGTGTAATTTAGCGATCTTCGCGACTCCATTTCTTTGGTTTGAGATAGGCGAAGTGCAGAGGTAAGTTTTTTTATATATGGTTGTGTTTTGGCAAGAGCGAGAGTGCGTGCAGTGCAGTGAGGCAGAGGCAGGCGGGTGGCGGCAGGGGAGCGCTCGCCGAATCGATTGTCCCCGGTTCCCAGCTCCCGTCCCGTCCCGTCGGCTCTGTGCCTCACACTCCTATAGCTGCGTACTACACCCTCGCCTCGCCTCTCCCTATCCCAGCCCTAGCCGACCGCTCACTGAACTTTTCTACGCCATATCAGCTAACGGGCTAAATCGTCGCCGTGTTATTTTAATTTAAAACTTTAATTTTTTATCAAAAGGTTTATTTACTTTTCTAATTTAAATGCGACATAAGTTCTCTTGACATTGTATCAGCCCAAGGATCAGAAATCTAAAATGTATATGTTTGGTTGTTTTTGTTTACAACGTAGAACTGCTCGTCTAGCTGCTTTCCACAATATTCTTATTTAGCTTTTACAGGTAACATAAAGCACAATCTACAATAAAGCAATAGTCTGGGAAACTTTGATTGCAGATTCGGATCCGCCATGTTGTCAATAAGTTCTCATTTGAAATTGTGCAATCAATAGTTTCATAATGAATATCTACCATCTTTATTTTAAATGGGGTAGATAGAAATATATGACGATAAAGAAAAGACAATGACAAAAATCGTAACTTTTTTTAAATATGATATGATGAAATTATTTTTGCAAATAACTCGCCGAAAGTCATTGTGACACAAAAATCATCACAAAACAAAATGTGCGTATAACCAAGTGGTTATACGCACATTTTGTTTTTGACACGCACGTACATTTTCATATTTTTTTAAACCTGTAAATTGTTGTTTCAATTAAAAACAATAGAAACGGAAGTCTATGGACTTCGAATCGGATTCTTGAATTTTACATTTTCCATGTGTCTTGAAGATCAGATCAATTCAATGTTTATAATATCTTAAAGAAATAATTCGAAACATAAGCACGAATGTTTTAACATAACAATAGGCTGTAAACGACGTACGAGTACACGCCTTTTTACTTATAGTTGCAACATTTTCAACTAAAAATAATTTCTCAAAAAGGTTACGGTATTGTTGAGAGATAATTGAATAAATAAGGTGATTTCTGTCGACGTGATAAATAATTATTACCTTTAGATGAAATGATAGTGTCAACGAATTCAATCACGTTTTCGAAGATGTCCGTGATGTGCAGCTCGGCGTGCGTGACGCTGACAATATCGAGGCTAAAGTAACGGACATACAGAATCATTTTACATTACACAGCAATTTTAGCATTATTTATTAACAACTAAGATAATAATCTAATAGAATTCCATTTGCATAGAAGACATAGAAACAGACGTGACACTGAAACACGTTTTTTGAATAATTTATCTTGAGTACAAAAAAAACGAAGATCAAAAAACTTAGGATGTAACGAACGAACGATGTGTCTACGGGTGAAATAGCAGAGAAATCACTTAATCAAAAGCTCTATAAGATTAGATACTTAACTTCAAACGCTCCCTCAAATACTTTTTAATTGAGTGGACTTGAAACCTCTACAAACGATCGATTTGAGTTCCATAGTTTTGTATGGTGTGATATTTGTGGTTTTTTGAATCTGTGAAGTTTCCAAGTCACTCACTCTTGTGTTGTGTTTAGACAGTCGTGTCGACATCGGCAGTGTAAACAACTGGCTGCGAGAAACAAGGGTTTCTTATGTTTATGTTCAACTTCCGTTTTAGTAATTTTATGTTGAATTGGTCCGGAGTTGGAAAGTGTTCGTGTAAATAATTGACACGACGATGATGTACCGAGCACTCTTATCTAAGACGTTGTACACTAAAAAAAACTTGAAACATCTTTCTTAGAATCTTGCATTATGTCTGGAAATAAGACTATATTTTTATAAAATTGAGGCATATTATAGTTGCAACATACGATGTAGTTTACCTTTACCTCCCACCTTAAATACCAAATGAGTTCTCTATTAGTATGGTAGATATAGGCCAAGCCCCGCATACCTCAGCCGAGCAAATGTCAACATTCCATACCTCTGGACGCGACCGAGGACGGAAGCAGATCTGATATATTTACTCTGGATTATATCCTCGTGTCATATACTCAATAATGATCCAAGGAATAAAAAATCATCATTGCATTATACTCATAGTAAGAATACCTACGAAGCAAATCGTCATTCAAAATAGGTTTAATTTAGGAGGCTAGAAAATGTGACAGAAGAATTGAGTCATACAAACACACATACATACGAAAAAGAGTAATACGAAAGCTTTGTACATAAATAGTCGTCAAGATGAGTTATTAAACCACGTCGCAGTCGCATTGATCTGTGTGCAGCGAGCAGCGGGAGAGACGCAATTCCTGCGTCCCGGTCCTTATCGATTTCAAGGGCGAAGCCAGACGCGAGCGAACGCCCAAATACCAACCATGAACGAACTTTGTCCCTACATAGAATCACTTTACTTTCTCTGTGTTTAAACTACAACGATATTTTAAAAATAGAATTCCTTTGTGTTATTCCGTTGTAGTTTTAACATAATAAAACAGAACAAGTGCTTTGAAATTGTTAAAACAGCAAAGCAACTGGCTTTTATTAAAGCTTTAAGATTATTATATAGATATTTACCATTTTTCATAAATTAATTGCCGAGTTCATTAGTGAACTCTTGATATACTGATTTATATATTAGATTTACGTGTTTGTGATAATAATATCGGTAAAAAGCCAAAGCTCATGCACATAATAACGGCTTGTTATTACTTAAACTATCTATTTTGTATCGTTTTTAATAGAACTCCTTCCAATTAGTTATTAAAAAATAGTTTGTGTGGTTAAACTTTGAGAGCTATTATAGATTTGGCTTCAGTGGAATCGCAGCTTAAATTGTCTCGACGCAAAGTAACGATCGCGCCTTTAGTATCGATTGCAAGGCAACTCCTCTCCGCCTAGTTATTATACGCACTATGCACCACATGAGCTGTTTACATCACGTCTCATCCTTTCTTCATATTATTTATGGAATTTAGATACATTTTACTGTTCAGCACATAACATGCACACGGTCGATATTTTTTTTATATTTTTTCTGTTCTCCATTCATAGTGTTAAAGGTTCTAAAAAAATATTTGTGGTGTAAAATTACAAGAATACGTTCGGAAATTACGGCGTTGCACTTTCCAAAATCCGTTGCATGCCAACATCTGCTGTTCTCAAAGATCGTATCTTTTTAAACGAGATTTAGTCGTTCGCGTTAATTCATATCGCTTGAACAATAAAATGCGGTTTAATTGCCGCGTGCGCTCACCGGAACGCGGTTTCTGAACGCACCGACTCTGCCAGTCCATCACTGTTGCACAGATGAGACTTATTCATTTTATCGCACAATTTTTTTCCGGTTTCTAATTGCTTTCTTTATTGCCTTACTAGCGGTCGTCTGCGACTCCGTCCGGACGGAATTAAAAAACACCTAATTAATAGACTAAATTTTCTTCCAGACTATGTTCTACATCTTCCCCAAATTTGATCGAGATTTGTAATAACTAACCATCCGTTCATTCATCTATCTTTTTTGCAAATTTGAAATGTTTTCTATTCAAAGCAAATCTTACAATTTTTTTATCGATGTTGTCGTGATTCGTCTGATTTAAATTAGCATGTAATTTGTGTAAGAAATAAACAAAAGAAGTGTCTAGAATAATATTATTATATACCATTCCATATTCCCAAGCCACTGGCAGGACAGGGTTATCGTCGGTCAGGCATCTGATTGACATATCAAGTGACAGATGTATCCACTGATAACTTATCATCACGATTACCGCGGAAACATATTCGCTTATTACCATATCGGGAAAGTACTCGAGAACAATAACGTTAATATTTACATTGTAAAAACAAGAGCTTATTTAAAAAAAACAAAAAACATTTGTATTGTAAAATCATGTTAAGATTTCGTATGCATCGTACGTCAGTCGGGCCATACACAGCGGCAATGGCGGCGATCGGCTGCAGCATGCGAATGTCAACATAGTGGACATCCGTCCATTGTCAAGTGAGGCGGAGTCAGTGCGCTGCAGCGATCTGCATCACAGATAAGCCACGTCTTGTCTTGCGGTCAAACTAGCGGATAATCCTAACAACCAGTTGAACCAGTTTTTATATATGTGTACCTCAAGCTCTCAGATTTTGTCCTGTCTCTTCTAGTAGAGGATTAAAATTTAGGTATATACGAAACAAGCGTCCTGAAATAAATTCTTATTCTATAGTCATTTTAAAATTAGTTTTTATCTAATTATTTATAATAAAAGCTTTTGTACGAAATAAAGGTGTGTTAGGTGGGTACTAACAAGAGTTATTACCCTAATTATATTGTAAATATAATTAAGTATTCTATGTTTCATGTCCTGATACTTCTAATTAAACATTACAAATAATATTATGTCTTTTCCTTCAACTTAACGTACTCATATGACACATGCAATATATACCACTCTAATAACAAGAAAACGAAATTGTTATTAAAAGAAAGTGATAATGAATTGAGTCGACAGGATTCAACAACATTCTACGAACTTGCCACGCAAATATAATAGCTATGTTATTAACATAAAAACCAGAATATCTTGAAACATTTACCACACGATAGTAAGAATTATTTGAACAGTTTTGTCATGAACCAACGCTGTCCTTTCGCCTCAAATGAGTCATACAAGTTACGATACAATAGACCGATACGATTCACGGTAAAGTAAATAATGACCTTAATATGTTTTTAAATATTTATATTAATAATTCAAGGGCAGGGTTTCCTTGCTACTTATGCCGCTTTCAAACATTGCGTAATAATGGCATTACTTGTTAAACGTTGTACTACTGCGATTTTGTCCCTAGCTTATATTTACTTAATCTTATGTTGCATCGTTTATTAACATCTGGAATATTAAATTGGAATGTTTGAAACATGCCAATTCCATGTGTCCGTGTCGGCGGGATTAAAAATCCTTTTATAAGTGAGCTGCATATACGCATTGCAAAAAGACTGCGACTTTGCGGTGGCGAATGGCGATGCTGATTGAGCTCGTTTCCATTGCGACGCGCGTCACGATAACCGCCAGTTTCGGTGAGATTGTGCATGATATTTTGATTAATTTATTACATACTGTTGAACTAAGGTCAAGACTACTAACGGCACCATAATCATCCAGATATAATAAAAATCTTCACCATTAGCTTTGGGTTTATCTGTAAACTATTCCTCAGTCGCGATTACATTTCCAACGACATTTGGATTTGACTATTGTTCTTAGTCAAAAACCTATAATAATTCTGGTCGAAGTAAAATAAATAACATATTTTAACGTGTCGTGATCGTACAATGGGAATACGTTCTGGTTGCGGTTTAATTTTAGCAGTTTGCGGCGACAGAGGCGGTGGCTGTATATGCGCGGTGCAGTAACTGCAGTAATCCTCATTGTCCTTTTGGCATGCCGAGCCTTTGAGTGTCCATAACAATTTAAAAGTAAACAGTAAAAATATCCGCGCGACACTAGCGCCACGCTATTTCTGTCCGTCGCGTCGCGCTGCAGTTTCGCGCACCACTCGACTCAAGAGCTTACAGTGAGTGCTTTTATTTGAAAACACCCATATGTACACCACTTAACGATCAAATGACTTCGAAGGAAGAAACAAATATAAACAGCATTAAGTAGCATTCTTAAATAACGCATTTTAGTGTGTATTCTCGCTATGGGTCCGTCGTCCAAAGAGTTTGCATTTTTTTTAATCACTGCATTCTATTTATAACATAGATTGTTTGAAAGTGAAATAATATTTAGTTATGCGGCCGACGTGCAGCCAGTATTGTGATGCAGGGAGCGTTGTCGCATCGCCGTCGCGGCAGTGACCACACGCTGGCAGCAATAAGAAACTTAAACTAATGTTATTGTTTGTAAATGTAAGGATCATTGTAAAGAAACTTAATATACTTAATATTTGTGTAAAATTGATGAGGTACATGAGTAATTATCGATATATTTTCATGTTAAATAAAATAAGATGTGTTGTCATAGTGAGTAAATATCAATCAAGATGAATATAATACAATCTTGGAAATTATTTACTGTTTACATGTCTGCAGCAATATACCTAGTAGTGCACAGTCCGCAATGAACAAAACGTGTGGACACCAAGCGACGCTATGTGAGTCGGAAACGAACTGACGTCAGGACAGACAATCGCATTTTAATAATACGTGTCGTTGCACTTAAAGTATACTTAAATTGCCGTCAATCTTGTATTCGGTAACACGAAGGTGTATTAACAGTCATTTTAAAAGATTTATGAAATTAAAGAAGCGTTGCCAGCCGCTGTTCCAGATTCATGTAGAAAAAACTAGGCTCATGGCGCATTAAATGAAACGCTCCACTGTAATCTTTTACGGTTTTCTGTAATCGTTTATCAAGTCGACACATACATAAATAAATATACTACACATTACTATGCTTACCGTGGATTCCTGAGTCCAGGATCTTTGTTTAAAACATATTGTCATCTCCGTGTTGTAAAAGATAATGACAGGAATGACTGTATGTTTTATACATAGGTTTTGGACTCAGAAACCTAAGGTAAATCAAGCAATTCCTTTAACCAAAACAAAACATGAATATCCTAAATATGTCGTTCGTGTCATAGTCACCACGCGCCATGTTGACGCGGTGCGGCGCGACGCGGCGCGGGCGACAGTGTCAAGGTCACGCGTCGACTGCGTGTCATTTTTATTTTACGTTCGGTGCTCTGTGCATACGCGTCGCGATGCGTTTGGGATCGCGTGCAGTCGCCCCAAGCGCTTCAACGAATAAGTCCTGAACTTATTTATAACGAATAATTAACCTTGAAGCATTCTCATTACTTTTAGCTTTTTGGTACTTTCGAGGATATTTTTCAGAATTTGTAATTTGAAAAGATTTGGATTTCGTGTATATAGATGCCATCAAATGCTACGTAAATCATTCGAAAATGTGCAAATGGGAACATTTGTAAATTTCTAATATTATCTTAATTTTATAAGTTAAGCTAACTATAAGTATAACAACGCGTTCCAAACGACCTATCCCAAGCTGTACAATGTTTGCCTGTCTGCCTGTCTGTCAGAAACAAATGCATATCGCGCGCTCCACTAAAATAAATTTAACAAGGAGCTACGAAATATAAAGCACAATATATTATTAGATATGCCCACCCAACCGTTTACTATGTCTTTTATGTTCAAAAATTAATAAAAAATATATTTGTTTCAGGTAATTATTTAGTGAATCTATTGGGTATGTTACATTCGAGATATTTTATAATGGAAATTTTATACATATTTTTATAATATACTTAAGAACGAAAACTATGATAAATAAAAAATGGTTTACCGGAATTTACAATTTAAAAACGAAAAAGTAATCTAATAAGTGGATATGACACAATTAAAAATTTGACTCCAACAAAAAACGAAGTGAAAACTATAAATGAATGCCACATCCATAATTTCAAATACGTTGTTAATCCTCATCTGGCTGCGATAGTCACGAGCCTTCCTTATTTCTTCCACACGAAGAGATGTTTGTTCAGGCCGCGGGTCTTTATACTTTGATATCTTTACAACGATATGTTTATGATAATATTGTTATATTAATAGTTAATAGACTGAAGATACTAGTATACAATATTGTATGGAGAGATATTTTTTTATTTAAATTCTACTGGAAATATACTAATGATTTTCAACGTATTTTAGATTAATTGTACTTAAAAATATGAAAAGTTGTAATTTTTAAAAAGAAAGAGGTACCCAATTCATCTGCATGTATTTTTACAATTGTACGCAGTTTATTTGTATTGTTTTTGCTTATAAATAGGAACAACAATGTCTGTTATGGCGATGTGAAACGTAGACATTCTGAGAAACATGTTGCCTGTGATACTATCTCACACTACTTACACAGCGAGTGACTGCTACATTATTCTATAAACAACAATTTACTTACTAAATGATACGCGACTATTACGACTTAAATTAAAAGTGTATCAATGATCCTGGAGGACATGAGGTCTCTCCAATCTTACTCAAATTATAAATGCGAATGTTTAGAGGTTGGGTGGATGTTTGTTTGAAGGTATCTCCAAAACGGCTGCATAGATCTCGCTGTGGGATTAGTGATAGAACATAGCCTGGAAGAACACATAGACTACTAAGTTTTTTTTAGTTGAGCGCGGATGGAGTCGCGGGCGACAGCTAGTATCAAAATAAAATATTAAAGCGCTAATATACATTCATTTTAACAAGGTTAATAACCAACAAATCTTATTTATAAGGTTAAATTAAATAAATGAAAAAATAAGACGTCTTAATTTCGCTAATTAGCATCAGTTGAGCACGGCACACCCGGCCCGTCGGCCATGTGCAGCGAGACGCGGTGGTCACGCGCGGGTGGTCACCACTCACCACTCACCGACGGTAATAAGATTTCGACTTTTTTCGACCACACGGCTAAACCAGCTACCATATCTTACCGGTGAAATATTGCCGATTTAATTTAGAAATTTCAAGAGTAACGAACTCTTTTATATGTTTCTTTTCAGTTCAGTAATTAATGGTTTTAATTACTGTAGGATTAAATAGAAAACGTTATATGCCAAAGGCTATTTGTAACCAGAATAGTACTAATATTATGTCTTAAAAACTTCTAGCGCTTCAGCCAGTACCAATAATCACCGTAAGACAGTAACACTCGTGTCTTTTCTGCGAAGGATTGCTTATCCATTCATGATCTGGTCGCATTCCTCATTTATTCCGTTGCCTTACAAATTTAAATCCCACAGTTTCTACATTAAACCTGTGAAACAAAACCTATATATTTCATGATTACCTAAATAATAAATTGCTTTAAGAAAAGGACGAGTCGGCTGTGCACGTCTCCATATCTCAATTTGTCAGAATTATCGATCATCTGGAGTAATTTATAAGCGGACAAAATTCGCGAATCTGACGCTCACTGCGGCCGGCCGAAGCATGTCATTGAACTCGTCTAACGGCATGCACTGCGCGTGCGCAGCGGCTGGGGGTGCCTTGCCTTGTGTTATATCAGCGGGGGTACACATAACTAACACTAGTTGACGACTTATATCCATTTACCGTTAACAAATGTGTTAATCCCCGATTAAATATCCAATGAGGTATGTCAGTAAAACCTTACTGCGATAGGAAAATACATAAAAACAAAAGGAACATAAAAACCAATTCGGTTCTGTTTATCTTAATCTGAGCTTTGTCTTAACAGCTTATAACTACGTAGTGATGCAATATGGTAAAAATATTAAACCTTCCTCGCTGCGAACAAAGCCGGCGCTCAATAACTTTACAGTTAAAACGGCATCTTTGACAACGTCTCGGCTCTCGTTCGCTCTCTTAAGCTGATTTCATCTGGGCCAGTAACTGACTTACATCTTAACCACCACTTTGCAATCAATCAAACAATTACATTTAATTTTCCTAAATAAAGTTAATTTTTGTATCTCATACCACAGTGCACTAAAACAAAAAATTATTACAACAAGAAGAGCAGTAAATATTTCGTTTTTTTTTTTAATAAAATGCTTTCCTATAGCAATAACGTTCACATAGACCTATAGACAACTTTATGTAGAGGGAGTAGTGCTGTAAATATGCATACAAACTAAATGTAAATTAATTTACCTTAACTCAGGAAGCCACAAATAAAAATGTCAAAACATAATTACTGGAACAGACTAATTAGCAACAAATTGATAGTTAACTTAATAATTTATGGTAAAACGAAAGTCAATATTACCTTTTTGACTACCCGTTTTAATTGGACATATCTCTTATTATAATCACATAAATATATAAGAGTTTTGAACATTTACATTTTATAACTAAGGCGTTGAGTAAATGAATGTATTTGAATAAGTTTCAAATTAGAACAATCTTGTGAAATTAGAAAGTAAACATTAGTAAACTATTCTAAAACGTTCTTTAATCGTTGAATTAAAGTTGTATTCCCAGTAATGTATCGGACAGAAGCAGCTATTTTAGGCTTATGAACAGGTTTACTTCTCTGTCCACTTTTATCCAAAAACAAATAGTGTTTTAATTTAGAAGTCTCATGACAAGTAAATTAAAATGAACTGAAAAGCTTTCAAATGAATTTAAGCTGGGACAGTGAGTCGATGGGCCCATATCACTTGACCGAGTCAACGACAACTTGAGCTAGTTGACATGAGGTCCTCGGTGGAGTGGCTTGAGGGACCTCCTCTTCATATAAGTGTCACTTACACTGGTGTTTTCTTCAAAGCTTTTGGGCGAGAGACAATTAGATCCTACATGAAATAATTATAGTCAGAACTAGAACAGCTTACCTAGAAATGTTGCGCTCTGAAATTAGGAAATTTAATAATTTAATATATTTATTAAATATTTCTAAACAGTATTTTGTGTATATTTTGGCTAAGACAGATTCTAATAATACACGTGTCGAGGCAGTATAATTCAACGGTAAATCAATGTATTTGAGTCGTGACTCGTGACTTACTGTTAGCGATAAGCATTTTGCTGAGATGCAGTTACTCTGTTATGTTGATCCCGTTGTTGTATTATTTGGGAGCAGCTTCGTGTTGGCGCTGCAACCGCAACCGGTCTAACGCTAAAACATCAAATTCTGGTACAAGTTATAAGATAATTAACTACATTATCTACGTTCTGTCTTAAAGAAATATGGGTCGTGTTCATAAATTGTTCAAGACTAGTCTAGATAAAATGCATTTTTTAAAGCTTATGGATTAAAATTCGATCAAAGTTAACCGCAAACTGCTGCATGCCTACCCATGCAGCAGCATATTTATTGAGTATATAATTGAGGATCAAGATTAAAGCACACGTGGGTTAATACCAGTGGTCAATGTTACTGCTTGCATATTCTTAATAACATCTCCATGAGTACTGCAGTAACTGTCGCTGCAAGCCGTGGTTAGTCCACCTGATTATGAGCACCGTTATACATGACTTGCTAAATATATAAGGAGATATAATACCGTTTTATTGAGGAAACATTTGTGACGCTATACGACCTACAAGTTGTTGATAGTGCTTAGAAAATCTAACTGTTAAAATGTCCTATGCCTGATAATTATACCTTTTTTGTATTATAGTTTACTGCTGGTTCTTAATATTATTAAGTAAACATATTGAATAGAATACTTAAGGGCGGTTGTATGTTTGTCTTTCGATAGGGCAGGTCGTGTCTGGGCGCGCTATAAATAAGCCCTTATCAAGCTACTGGGTGCTGGGTGCAGGGAGCGCGGGAGGGCGACGTCCGCATTTATAAACAAGTTGCAAAACTTCTAACGCTCGTATCCTACGCTCAATGATCGTTACTTACTTGTAAAATATGTTATAACAATCAATTTTACGCAAACTATTAATTCCATGACACAAAACGTTCATGGAACAAAGGCCTGATAATTTTCCCGCAGTGTAGTACATTCCCACACTTTCATGTTACCTCTCACTTTCATATATAAACGATACAATGCTTTGTAAAGGCTTCAAACTAATACATTCCGCATGTAGTTACTCTCATACAAAAGGTCTCAGCGTAGCCTGCGGCCGCGGTGGAGGTTCAACGTCTGCTGAGCTCCGCGCCACAGTGCAGCGCCGATCAGCTGTGTAATTGTATCCAACCATGAATATTTATCAGTCATTAGCTTCCACTGCCAGTCACGGTCTTTTGATGGCACTACACTCGCTTCGTGCGCGCTTCAAGGAAACATCTAGAATGGCTTTATAAAAACAAAGTTTATACGTTGGCTAAGACAAAGCTCATTAATTTCCTAACAAAACCTTTGAATACATGGCTGTACGGAGTTTTCAGATTATTCTGTCATCACTGATTCAGTTATTATCATCAATTAGCAAATTAAAAATACATATTGGTGGACATTTGCGAAAAGCGCGCGGCGGTAGGTCATCGAACGGCGCTGCCACCCGGCGCGGGCGCTGGCCGCAGAATTATCGTTATTTAACACGTGTTTCTTTGCATGCAGACATTCTGTTTATGCTTTAAAAATATGTATGTAATGTAAACAATCAAAATTTCGTAAAAAAGCTTTTGTTGTAAACATCCTTAAAGATCCTTTGTGTTAATAAAAATCGCCGTTCACATAACATTCATTCTACACAAAATATATTATCCGATACAAATTCCATAATCAAATACGTTAATTGTTGTTCTATATTTAATAGTTCGGAATTCACTTAAGTTGTGATTAAGTTAGGACAAGTATGAGTCACCGAGACAGCGCCGCATTGCCGCTAACGGTGCCGCTTAACTTGAAAAGAGTACAGTTTCTAACATCCCGTCTAATCTTTACCGTAAAGTCAGCACATAACAACAATAATATGAACAGTTGTTATTGACACTATTTCTGAAAACTGAAAAGTGCTTTAAGCTAGCTGTTTTGAGTATATTTTTTAACATCAATTCAATACTAAAATGACCGTTGAAAGTCTGCTTACCGTATTGCAGTGGAGAGTCGTGTGCGTTAACGTAACTTCTAATAACATCTTGCCTGTACGTTTATGTTAACAAAATGGCTGCAATTTGCATCACGCCTCATTAGATATCGGGTAACTCTTGTTCAACTTAATATTTTCGTATTCTTCTGCCCTTGTCCTACATCCTCCAAAGTATCCTTGCAAATTCACATTTCTCGCTAAATCCATTGTTTTTATGTTCTCCTTGTCACAGCCGTGAGATGTTATTGCTAATTAAATTCCTGCGAATGTGCATTATCTAGTTTAACTGTAGCGTCCATAAATAACATACGTTCTCGATGGCCGATAGCCGCTTCCTCTCATTGTCGGTCGGTACTCCGCAGTCCGCAGTAAATCATTTGGCGATATCTGCGGAATTATTCATAGCGGTGTCGCGCAACGGTAAACAATACACCATTTATCCTTGCGTACAATTGTACTCAGTGAATCGCGTATTTTGACTTTTGTCACAAACTATGCACACAATGATGGCTTAAGTTTTATCTATTACAAGCAGTCGCCCGCGATTCCGACCGCCCGGTTAAAAAACTTAATACATGGCTAATGTGTTCTTCCAGGCCATTTTCTACATATAATAAAAATTTCAGTGAGATCCATTAAACTGCTCTGAAGGTTTCTGTTACATCTATCCATCCATCTAAACTCAAAACGTGTTGCACGACGACTACTATACGTTTTGAGTTTTATCCATGTCCTTGGGTAATAGAGCAACCGTGACGGTTACTGCCCTATGTCGGGCCTATTGTTCCCAATCCAATGAACAACATTGTTTCAATTTAATTTGTTTTGTACCGCCCAGTTTTCCCACAGTCTGTTCGTCAGACTGCACTAAACACTATTTGGTCACGTCGAGTCCGAACTTCACAAAACAGAGCGTGTCAAATGCAAACAAGGACAACTTCGTGATCTATATAATAGATTTTTTTTGTTTCATTAATTATGCGCTAAATTATTCACTTCCTGAAACTGGACAGTATATTGTTAAATTGTTCAAACTTTCGTGAGTAATTATACTAAACTGATATATAAAAACGGCTAAACACTCACGTATATTCGTCCGGTGGCGGCACCGACTGGATAACCAGTACCACTCATCCTGATGAAGGGCCTCCGATGAGATCGAAACTAGTCTGTGCCGCCACCGTTTTTTGAAACCGAACTTAAGTAAACCGCTCTATGACAATAAATAACTTGAAAATATCTCGAAATGAGACTATTTTGCATATAATGTACTCCGAACCACTGTGACGTAGAAGATAGAAAAACGTGTTTTTTATATGGAAATACGCAGAAATGTTATGTTTTAAATTAAAAAAACTGGAAAACAAAAACAAGCTTGATAGATATGTTGGTAACATTGGCAAAACGTACTGGCATCGAGAGAACAATACGTACACTGGCTACAGACAGAGCGCACGTTGGTAGACAACCATACTCCTCATTGTATACCATACAATGCTCCACGAGTTTGTACTGTTTTGTGGTAAAGTCCAGAGCCAGAGATTGTCATATTATATGTACTACACTGATTACACTGATACTGCTAAAAGCTTGTAGATACGAATTAATATTTAATTGGACGCTGAGGGCGGTAATGATCTTATTTTGGTTAAAATTCTCACCAAACTGACGTATTTTGGCTGATGACGATAAGGGTTTAGAAAGTAAAGATTTAATGATTCAATGATACTTAACTATAGTATTCTTATTACCTCTATTTTAAGTAAACTTAGGCGCGGTATAAATAGGAATAGATTCTTGTGAATATACCGAAGGCACAATAACGATCTGTGAGGCGGAACGAAGGATGCGAGGCTTGCTAGTTACGGCGCCGCGTCGTGTGTTCGGGGCTCGCCACGGTTTACAATGGCTGGTAATGAAGCGTGCGACGGCCGCCGACGCACCTCGCTTGCTATACGACATGACACTGCATCGGGTTACGCATAAACTTGCACGTTCCAATGATGTTTAATAATGAAAACGGAACGGAAACATTGCGGTTAAAAACCAGTCTGATATTAGTATCCAACCATTTGGGACAATAATTATTGCAAAATTAGTAGATAGTTGATGTTCGTCTTTTGTTTGTCAGGTGAAAATGAACGGTGTGAACGGTCATAGCAACGGAGAGGCTGGGGGCGCGGGCAGCGCGGGCGATATCATCACGCAAAACCAACAGCGCGGCTGGTGGACCATCGGCCTCATCAACAGCCGCTATCGGTACCTCACCGCAGAGACCTTCGGTTTCAAGATCAACGCCAACGGCACCAGTCTCAAGAAGAAGCAGATATGGACCCTCGAGCCCGCCTCTGGCAACGCCAATGACAGTAAGTTACCATTTCAATTATTGCTAAAATA
>NW_013531107.1:5875517-5889198 GCF_000836235.2 Papilio xuthus | reverse complement strand
AAAAATAACACTTTTACTTTTACCTTTTACTGATACTGATTATATTTAAGAAACAAAGAAAAAAAACTGAATGTCAATATCCAAACTACATCAAATTTTTGGTCGATTGCAATAAACATTCCAGTGTGGGTGTTTCCGCGCATACCATTCATAAAACCCGCAATGACAATCCACGCTCCGCCCACTCACTTCACCCCGCGATGGTCTGACCTAATAGTCGTTAACTTTATTTAAATTTCTTTCTACCCGACAGCGAAAATTATAAAATAAAAAAAAATTGTCGAGTAAAATTTTACATTACCAAATTTTTACTGGTTATGAAAAAATAACCCTGTATAAATGATTGATAAAATGAAAAAAAAAAGTAGCCTGAGATTCGAACCGGTAAACTTAAATACATATTACGGCAAACATACTAGAATACTGAGCCAAACTAGTATATACTGTGACAAGGCAAAATTTGACATTAGTTAAAAAACGTATCTGTCATATTCGGCGTGACAAACTTTTATATTTAAGCGTTATGACAGGAGAAGAAAAATATTGGGTTGCCCAGTAAGTTCGTGCCGCTTTATAAGGAAAATTGAAACCCTGTTCTCTTAAATTTTTGGAAATGTTTTTAAATTATATTGGTACGACTCTATACCTAAAACGTCTTTTATTTTTGGCTACAATTTTAAAAATTAGTTTTTATCTCAACCAATGAAATGAAATTATTCCCAATATAGAAATTTTTGTGACGTTTGATAATGGTGGATATCCGAAAATGAATCCACTTCAGCTACAGTCTATTGTAAGCTTTATATCGAAAATCAGAACGAACTTTCCGGACAACCTATAATGTTAATACAAAGTGTCAAATGAATGTAACAGAAGTAGTTTATTCCAAATTGTATCACAAGTATATAGAGATAGAGTTCAATTTTGTCAAATGTACCGATATTTTTGCGCACCTTGACTGCTTCGTTACTTATGACGCTGTGGCTGCTACGATATTTATGAGCATCTTGCATGTACTCATATATTTGACGCTGTGTATGTACCGATGTATTTGAGCAGGGTGAATGTATCTATTATTTTGAGGACTTTTGTTGTACCGATATAATTGATTACTTTTGGTGTACCTATATATTTGCATATCTTGTCTGTGACGATCTATATGACGCTGACTGTACTCTGAATCTTTGTTCGTTTTTTTTACCAAAAATTATTATATATATGGAATACATTATTATTATAGTATTGGTTTTTTTATTTATTTTTTTTAATTTAATTTAATTCTATTTTACTTTAGACCAAATCTCAACTAACACCAGGTGGGATCGTGGTCAAGCGCTGGCTTATCAAACATAAAAGAAATGCATATTATATCTTTAAATATTTATATCTTAAACAAAGCTGACGTAAAACATCGAGTTATTTGTAATCAGATTATATCCCGATTTGAAATTATATTATGTATTTATTCATATTTAGTAAATAACAGTTTGTCACATTTACAATAATCATAATGTATGGAAAATACCGCAGAGAAATCTGAAAGTTTTATGCATTAATACAAGTCCATTTCAGTAAATGTTCAATGCAAAGTGTTTTCTATCGGCGGCGTGTCTCACATCTTGTATAGCGCCGCATCCGGTTACTCAGATCGTCTAAAGCACTAACAAATCTAATGCATTCATATTATTTACATATAAGTTGTTTGACTTTTGCGTGTCCTAATACTATGAAAGCCTCTATAACGTCAATTTAGGACGCAACATATCTTTACTTTGTATGTAAGAGATATTTAAAAGAATTTTCCCTTTTATGTTTTATTTACATAAAAATCTATATTTATTTCGCAATAATTAATTATGTTAATGTTTTATTATTAAATAAATTGACAACTAAATATATTAAAAACTGCAAATATAAATTAATATTCGTCTTCATTACAACATTATACAAGGAAGGAAGGAAACTCAAACATTTGTATGACGTGTAATTTATATTTATTATATATTCTATATTATTTAGGATTTAAAAACAAACTTTGCAATAATAAACATGATACTCGAGTATTTATGACTTGTGGGAAAAGCTTTAAAGCTTTCCACCAGTTAGGTATTTTTATCAGATAATGAACACTTGTAACATTTCAATGAAGTGAAGTCGAGATTAATTAAAAAACAACAAAATGACAAGAAGAATATGAAAATTGAACTGCGGGTCGCATTCGCTACGAAACAATTCCATAACGAACTTCAAAAATCTATGACGCGTGGCAATCACGTGACTAATCGAAAGTTATTGTCCGTTTATCCCAATTATGGAGTCAATGAAAAGTTAATTAAAATAAAATAAACTAGTAAGTTACTCTTGTGATTTATTAACGTTGCATCAGGTATGGACAAGAGCATACAACTAGTGTTAGATTCGAATATGATGCGATCGTGTGATTTACATATTGTTTGTCCGTCTGTAGCATTGTACGGAGGTCATTAACCCCGCGCTCAGTCGTGCACGGTGGTGTCGTAGGCGTTACACCACAATCACCATGACCTCTGCAACCTTAAAGGTTAATTATCCCTTTTGAAAATAAACTAAAGTCTAGCAAATGCTAGATTGAAAGCAATGCCCTAGTATTTTACATGCATATTATGAGCTATTATTCAATAATTTTAAAGACAATCAATTCTTTCATTACTGAAAGCTTAATTTTTAAAAATAAATGTATGTAAAGTTAATTTGGTTGATTTTAGCGCAATCAGAAAACCGCAGTGGATGCAAACTCTTATTTATATTATTTTGACTGCGGTGGGAAATCTTCTTGATGCATTTTATATTTTAATACGGTATAAACCCCTGGTTAGGTGATTCTATTCATGGATATTTCTAGATTTAATTTATTTTAAATTAACTTTTCTGTGCGTGTTAATTGACAAGGAAGATAAAAAGAGGATTGCTTGTTACTATAGATTTATTCTATAAAATGTGACCGGTAGTGAGCGTAAGGGGAGTGCCAGACGGTCCCTATTGACTAGATTGCGGACTCCCCACACGATCCAGCGAACATGTATACGGAAATTGAATTTGTAAGTTGCCAGACATGTGAATTTGACGTAGATCTCGTTTAATGAATAAAACAAAAATCTTATTTATATGTATGATTATAGTTGTTTTGTTTTGCCAGCATTATCAAGTAACTTGAACTTGTCTATGTGAGGTGATATAAATTTACTACATTTTGGATGTAATTTGATGAAGTGTTTTATTTATGACAGGCATGATCTACCTTCGCTCGCACTTGGACAAGTACCTGGCCGTGGACTCGTTCGGCAACGTTACCTGTGAGGCTGACGAGAAGGAACCTGGCAGCAAGTTCCACATCAGGTAACAGCAACTGTTATTGACAACTTTTAAACCTAATATTGTTTTACTAAGCTAGTAAAACAATATGTGTAAACCTGAATTGGGAACTTAAAATTTTATTCAACTGCCTGGCTGCTTTTTGATTAAATCTAAAAATTCCAACTGAAGTCAGTCATCCGATAGTCTATAGTCGTATATAAAAGAACACAAAGCATCGTCTTTAAACCGGATATGAAAAATAAAATATTCCCTTCCGATGCTCACTAATCCGCCTGCAGTGAGTCACAGGAAGTTCACAACACTGAGGAGCGAAAACACGAAATAAGTTTTTATTTACGACCCGACAATTCTTTGCCAAAATCAAGCATGGCGGTCGCGTATGACTTGAGTTATTGCCTCCATAAATAGCAGGAACTGATATTGTTAATGGCTGATTGTTCTTAAAAGCTGAAGCGTAGCGAAATGTTCAGCTCAAAAACAAAAGTGTACCTTAACATAAGTATTAGAACCATACCTAGCTATTAGGACTCTTAGACCAACACCTTTGGTGGTGCTTGTCAACCGTATAGTGTTTTTTACTTAAAGGGGAAACATTGCCGCCTTTGTTTTCGCGTTGCAAAACGTATGTATTGTAAAGTGGTAATGTATGTCGCGCAACACTGCATATTCTCTTCAGTATTGAATGATTCCATTGTTAACAAACTGACTCGCATCAATACGTTGCCGTTACATTCTTGGTCATTTTGATTTTACAGGTTCACTAAATTCATATGTGTTCTCTGTGATTTGTTTCTGAAGACTAGACTAGAGAATTAACGATCACAAAAATCAATAACTATTTTAATTTAAAGCATTTCGTTAATAATTTTTTTAATATTCATTAGATTGTATTTGTAACTTGATCGTCATTTGAATACGAAAAGCAACCTCAACACAAGCTGTGTATTACATCTATATCATATTATATTTATATACATAAACAAAAATAGCGGGAAACTTTCATTCCCCTCGTTATTTATAAGGATTCTAAAAAAAACGCACGACCATAAATTACTCGAATGTACGTAAAATATTTTTATTTGAATGCAAAAGTAATGAGTATTTGGAGCTTTGGGACTTAGTCATGTTATGTTGTAAAAATACTCGGAGGTGGACGACTTATGTTTACAACGTTTTAACAGGAAATTTTACAATATCCTGTGCTCGCTACTACAACATAAAATGCAACAGATAAATCTATACAATTTCGATTATAATTCAAAACAAAAAGCTTTGTTAGCCTGATACTGAGGTTTAGTGATTTCTTAACGAGTCTGAATGGGCAAGTAAGAGGTAAGTAATAAAAATGTATCGCCGTACAGCGTGTCGGAGGACGGCAGCGGGCGCTGGGCGCTGCGCAACGTGGAGCGCGGCTACTTCCTTGGCTCCAGCTCCGACAAGCTGACCTGTACCGCCAAGACTCCCGGCGACGCCGAGCTCTGGCACGTGCACCTCGCCGCCAGACCGCAGGTAACACAGGATACGATGTCTTTGGATCTTCCAAAAATAATAATATATGAATCTCTGCTACGAAGTAATGCGTGTTGTTCGGCAGGTGAACCTAAGGTCTATCGGACGCAAGCGGTTCGCGCACCTGTCCGAGTCATTGGACGAGATCCACGTGGACGCCAACGTGCCGTGGGGCGAAGACACGCTCTTCACGCTGGAGTTCCGCGCGGACGAGGGCGGCAAGTACGCCCTGCACACCTGCAACAACAAATACCTCAGCGCGGGAGGAAAGGTAACATCAAACACCCTTCCAACATGTTCCAATGAACAAGTTCATCTGATCTTAGTTACTGTTCTAGACAAATGCTATTAGATTAATTGTAAATCCTTTGACATTCCTTACGTTGTCAAGAGGAGTACGGATCCAGAAAGAGAGAATAAGATGGAGTAGGTTTATATCTTCTTTTACCTTCCTTTTGCAATTGCAATTATTGAATAAATACCATATTAGTCAAAATATTCAGTACAAAAACTCTTGTATTTAATGATATTACATACATACATAAAACTTATGTATTTTATGTTCATTGTGGAAAGGTAAGAAGCCTGTAATTCTGAGTCTTTCCCGAGAAATGTCTATACGTTTTTTAAAATCATCGCTGAAAAAGCCACCGCTGTAAAGCTTCACTAAAAGACAAACTTTTAATCTACAAAGCGCTTTGACGCGCGCTCACGTTACGTTCCCGTCAACTCAAACATCTGCCTTTTTACCTCCCTTTGAACTTCTCCACAAGCTAATGTTTACCTTTGTCGGCTATGTAGTTTGATCGTTGCATTAGCTAATTTCATCTGTCTACTTTAGAAAAGGTTGTTCATAAATTCATATTTAAATTAATATAATTACCAGTTATGTTTATTACTTTCAATGATCTACTATTAAAAAAAACAGGTTAATCCTGAATTACAATCAAGACAAAGTAATTATAATATAACCTTAGTACTACAAAGTAGCAATCCTAACTGGTTCATATAATTTTACGAGATGATAAACCTTAGCCTAATAAGGTGTGCGTGTTGTGCCTGTGTGTCGTCTGCCCGGGGCAGGGCAATTTGTACGGGATAATGCATGAGAACAGTGGAAGCTATTCAAGTGGCGCGTTGTTCCCACACTACCTGACCGACTGCAGCCGATCTTACAAAATATATACAACTCGACATTCCTCGATTGTTTTTGAAACTTTGTTTTTATTCCACACTTTAATCAAGTTTATATGTATCTCACTATCTTACTTCGTACTAATATTATAAATGCGAATGTTTTAGAAGGATGAATAGATGTTTGAAGTGTGATGTTGTATCTCCGGAACGGCTGCATGAATTTTGCTGACATTAGGCATAGATGTAGTATTTTATATGGTCTGGAAGAATACATATGCTACTAATTAAGTTTTTTTTAATGTCATGCGGACGGAGCCGCGCGCGACATCTAATTAAATGATTACATCTTGATTGTGAATTTAGTCGGCAAAGGTTTGAATGTTTGTGTCGGTTGTGTTGTGTCAGCTGGTGGAGACGTGCACGGCGGAGTGCCTGTTCAGCGCGGAGTACCACGCGGGCGCGCTGGCGCTGCGTGACGCGGGCGGGGCGTACCTCGCGCCCATCGGCTCCAAGGCGGTGCTCAAGACGCGCTCCACCAACGTCACCCGCGACGAGCTCTTCTCCCTCGAGGACAGCCTGCCTCAGGCCGCCTTCGTCGCCGCCCTCAACGACAAATACGTCTCCGTCAAACAGGGTCAGTATGCCACCACCATGTCACTACCTCAGTTTACAGCTGATACGATCTCTGCTTTCAACGCTATATTGATACGGAAACATAATAAAATCTTTTCGACTTACTAACCGACATGTAGACTGTATTGAAGTAAGAAATCAAAGCAACGAGTAATAATAATGTAAGATTTAGTTAGCTGGTGTAAGTTAAGACAAGCATCATTAGATATACGTGCACGTTCTGTGTATAAACATAAATAATTTACTAAGTAGTACGTGCAGAGCGTGCCCGCCTGCATGTAGCGGCCGCTGCCATACTTGCGTCCTCACCTCGCCCTCACGTCCTCCTCATCATCATGTCTACTTCAAAATATGTATATTTTGTCTATATATCAACTCCGCACGATTAAATTCTATCGTCGTGACTCGGTCAAATTTAACAAATTCAAATATTGTTTTCTTTTTTTTTTTTCATCACAAAGCAATTGTCATTAGTAAACTATGATTTCACTTTTTTTTGTTTTCTTTATATAAAATAATTTCAGATCTAAAGTATTTATTCAACAAAAATAGGTAAAATTATTAGATCCTTTTATTTGGTTCATAACTTTTTTTATGCAATTCAAAAGATTCCAGTTCATTCTTCGCTTTAAGATATTAAAATCCTTGCATCATGGTGCAACACTCATTAACATAGAAAAAAAAACAAATGTGCATTTTATTTCAAAAAAACAATAATAGCTTATTATTTTTAAATAAACCAGTAAAGTTCGTTTGAATAGGAATTTATTTTTATTGGATCATAAATAAGTTTAGATGACGCCAATTGTATACGATGACAGCGCATCAATGTTTTCTTTTTAGTCCCACTAAGATAGTTGTGACGGAATAATTTAGCATACGAAACTAATGTGTTGCTCCGACTGGAGCGCGCCACACCGCGCCGCACCGCGCCATGCCGCGGCGGGCGGATGCGGACTCGTCCGACGAGTCTAGAACCATTATACTGATGACATTACATCATTATGTGATTATTATGTACAGACATTGTTTTGGTTACATTCATGTTGGATAATGCAATGTCATTTCTAATCTCATCCTATTTAATCCAATGTCTGCGTCTCTGTCAGCGAGGGCCACGACTCGTACCGTAAAGATATTCGCGGCAAAAAATGTCCGCCATTGTTGAGTCGGTACTTTCCCGCGTTTCTATCACGGATGCCTGCGCCGCGCCGCGCGAGACGAGAAACTATCGACGGCTGACTGACGACTGCTTAGGGTTGCCTCTGACTGACTGACTGACTGATATCTGCCTAATATTGCGTCTGGCTGATTGACTAACTTGTTCCAAGGGTTTGACCCCGACTGCCCGATTGCTTGACTGCTCTTATGCGCCGCCGTTGACGCATAGTAACACCTGAGTAAATAACGTGCGCCTCGTTTAATGTTACATTTTATTCAGTATCGTTCCTAGTTATCAGTTAATCATTTTTCATCAGTTTCAAACGCCTTTTATTAGAACAATTCGAAAAAAAGCCTCACAATTTTAAACATCGAATTTAGTCATTTATAAGTAAAAATTAATTTATGCGTTCGCATTGAATCCCAGATATCAAACGGAGATAAGTGAATGTTTATTTTTCTTTCATATGTAATACATATCAAGACTTACAGTTAATCTAGATTGGTTTGGTAACATAAGACGTATACGTAAACTGTTAATCGATGAGAGTCCGCTAATTGAGCACGTCGCAGTTATGTTCCGGCGCGCGCACTTCTCGCACCACCGAGCCCCTAACATGGCGTAGCACTGCTCCGGTGTCTGCTGTCTCAAATGACATGGCGATATAAATCGTTACAAACTGACGAATACGTTTAAGGAAGTGTAAATTTATCAATGACACTTGTTCTATTAATGTCGTTTGGTGTAAGAGAGTGGTATGTGTGGTAGGTGTGGACGTGACGGCGAACCAGGACGAGATCAGCTCGCACGAGACGTTCCAGCTGGAGTTCGACTGGGGCACGCGGCGCTGGTACATCCGCACCATGCAGGACCGCTACTGGACGCTGGAGGCGGGCGGCGGCATCCAGGCCAGCGCCGACTCGCGCTCCTCCAACGCGCTCTTCCAGCTCGAGTGGCAGGGCTCCGGCGCCGTCGCCTTCCGCGCCAACAACGGCAAGTACCTCACCACCAAGCGCTCCGGACACCTCTACGCCAACGCGGACCAGCCCGACGACAACTGCAAGTACTACTTCTACCTCATCAACAGGTCGGTGCTCCTCCTACACTTTCATCTCTATCGTTTCTCGTGTCCCAGTGTTGTATTCATGGTCGTTCCCCGTGCAGGCCGATCCTGGTGCTGAAGTGCGAGCAGGGCTTCGTGGGTCCCAAGGGCACGCGGCTCGAGTGCAACAAGGCCAACTACGAGACCATACAGGTGGTGCGCGGCCCCAAGGGGGAGGTCTACTTCAAAGGCAAGTGACTATCCTAAGTTTCCGGATGACGATGTGAGTGAATGTGAACGTTAGAACTGAGGTGTGTTCGTGCATGTCGCTGCAGGTCGCGAGGGCAAGTACTGGCTGGCGGACAGCGAGGGCGTGTCCTGCGACTCGGACCGGCCGCAGGGCTTCCACCTGGAGCTGCGCGAGCCCACGCGGCTGGCGGTGCGCGCGGCCCAGGGCGGCAGCTACCTCGCCGCCCACAAGAACGGCGCCTTCCGCCTCGCCGGACCCGACCTCGCCAGCGCCACGCTCTGGGAGTACTAGGCCCCGCCCGCGCCCACGCCCTCGCCCTCGCCGCCCACACATCACACGCTCACCTGAATCTCATAGACATATCGACGTCATCTCTTTTTGTAACATTGAGTCGCATTTCCTTGAACATTTCACATACAATTGTAGAGTAGAGGGCGCGGTGCTGCCGACACCCGCCCGCTAACGTAACACGATACGTAAGTGCCGCGAGTCCGATGTGGCATTTCTAGTACTTAAGTGAAGGTCCGGAGCGCCGAGGGCGGCGTCTCTCTGCATTTAGTACGGTTAAGGTGTCGCCGAATGTGATCATATGGAAATATCGCTTCTCCTTATTATAATCGTAGAATTATTTTTCGCTTGTTGAGGATCATTTTATACATTAACTACGTATTATTTATTGCCGCGCAAGTCCGCGCGAGACTGATGACGGAAACGATCCGACTGTACGACCGCTCCGTCGGATTATTTCTCTTTCGACCGTGTACTTATATCCCTTAGTGATAATTTTATATAATTTTTTACGATGTACTTTGAATGGTCTCGTCCGAGTGCAGTTTGTGGCGACGTTAGCTGGACCTACTTTTGATATAATTGTGTCGCGGCGCTCGGTTTTGTCACGAAACTGTAAGCTCCCCTGCGAGCGCTGTTCCCGGCAACGACAAATACTGCGATCAAATCTGGCTTTGTACATCGATCAAAAAGCAGTAGCCAGGTCGCCGGCAGCATCACGCTATGCATGTTGTGGGGCAGACAGACAGACGCCGCACAAACTGTTCGTAACGATAATGAACAAATAATCTATTTAAGTATTTGTACTGCGAATTGTGCTGATCCTAAAATTTAAAGTTTGTACGATATAATGTCTTTGTAAACTATTAATAAATAAATTATAATCATATTGTATGAACATGTTGTTTTATTTAAAACTTATTATTTTAAGATGATTGCAATTAGAACACAAGTAAACAATTGAATGAAACTGATAGACTGTGGTTCTCTATGGGAGCTGAGTTTGCCAGCAGCCAGCGCAAACACAATAGGAATATATCAAAATAAGGAATATATATAAAAACAATCTTTGAAAAACTTATACATTTTAATTAAATAATTAGATTAATCTTTACAGAGTTGTCCCTCTAGCGCTGCAGCTGGTGACGCGCCGGTTCAGCAGCGATGCATTTTATTCATCAAAAATTAATATACTAAAAACAATTTATCTACATAAATGATAAACATAATCGATAACCATTTCATTGCAAGTTAGAAAATAAAGCGAAAAAACAAAGATGCAAAACGGGTTGCCAGTACATGGATAGTTTACATTGCGTCGATTTTATCCAGGAATTAAAATAAGTAGACAATAGTAACCCAGCACAGGCAACACTTGTCTCCTTGTTACATTACAGTGGTGGCAACACTCGCCGCCCGCATTGATACATTGTGTTAATGTAACGAGTCGGGCGGCCGAGTGTTGCCGGCAATAAATTTATCTTAACTAAAACAAATACTAAATCGAAATTGAGGTCTGCGAGCTCGAGGCCGCCGCCAAATAAACCCATAAACTGATTATCTACCACCAATTCTGCTACAATCATAAATTAGCAAAAAAATATATTTATCAGCATATCAATGGCATAATCCCATTCTTAAGAAAACTGAGGATTGTTGACATCATATAAAATTGTAAGATTTCGTACGACACACAAACACACACAAAAGGTCCGTAAGCACTGTTGCAGCTGAACCGATGCCGTCTCGCTCGCTAAAACATTCTCAACATTCAAAAATACTGTTAATTATAAAATAAAAACGACGCAATGAAAAAATATATGCCCGGGACAGATGTGAACGTCGAATTAAAGTAAAAGTATAATACTGCGGCGAGAGAGCGAGACGGCACGATACCGCGCGGTGCCCACGTCAAATCTGACAGGTGCAACAGTGCGTGGAATCTGTGGAATCTCCATCAGAAAACACACCACTCGAAGCTAATATTCCCTGGTAACTGAACAAAATGGCCGCTATAAAAATATATACTCTAACCACTTTACTTTTGATCGAAGTTATGTTTCTAATTTAAATTTAATTTACACCGAGGACACAATTTACAGATGCACACGACAATTTACCTAAAGCCACCGGCCGGCCCGAGCGCGGCTGTCACGCGATACGTCACTTTGACAGGTGACGGCGACGGTGACAGTGGCAGTGACAGGCGCCGGGCGGCAAGCGCGCGGAGACAAGTCATATTTGATACTAAACAGTGTACTAAGGCACGAATCACAAGTGAGTCCCCGCGACGTCGGGCAATGGACGATTGTGTACCAGCGCACACGAGCATTGTCTCGCACCACTTTCATATAATCCTAGGCACTTACCGCAGTGTAAGCTTCAGTCTCAAGGCGGCTTTCCATCGATCCAGACATGTCTAAATACATTCGGCTTAACATACGGAGGCTTCGTAATTTAGTATAACTGACATATTAAATATTATTATATAACTATTATTGCTTTATTAAATTGCAAGCTTTTGCAAAACCTGGTCCGATGGAAATCCATCTTGTTGGGCAGTTCGTTTACCTGTGTATAAAACGTATGAGATATGCGTTGTAAAATTTTATAATTAATAAATTGGAACTAATTATCACGATAGTATTGTGTAAATATGACAGACACCCCCACAACAAGGGGTGTATTATAAATAGTTAATTCTGAGGAAATGCTTTTACACAATACCTTACATAAACCCTTCACATAAGATTTAGTACATCTCCGTAGTTTTCTGTCTAAACCAGCGGTTCTCAACTTTTTTTTTGACTGCGGAACATTTTTGGAATAAAAGTAATTGAGGAAACCCTATGATACCCTTTTAATTTTTTTAAAAGACTTTAAAAAGGAGAAGATTCCCAATTCGATTGTTTTTTTTTATTATATTCCGTATCAGATTTATATGGACCATCAAGAAAGGTCCAGGGCTCCGCAGCGCACACTTTGAGAAACGCTGGTCTGAACACTTACAAAAACATGGTCATCCCGCTCATTTTCCTTTTGTTCAGTGGAATTCGACGGTTAAATCGACGAATCAAATAGTCACCAGTCGACAATCTAATTGTAATTAAGTTTAACCACATGTCCACACTATTGATACTAAAATCACTGAATTTGAGACATTTTCAATATAGTATTTTTTATCCTTCAAAATAATTGATTCAAAGTACAGTCAGCTGCATAAATATGTATCCATTTTTGAAGCTTTAGAAACTTGTATACACTTTCAATTTCAAAAATGTGTATGTGTTGTTAAAATGGGAAGTATATTTAAATTTGTAAATTTATGATAAATTATGCAGCTGACTGTATCACACTGTCAAAAATAAATTCGCAGATTATCGTCCTTTTATATATTTACATGATTTTGTTTTAAATAGCACTGCACTGAATTAACTCGTATTAATCATATAAACATGATTATTTTAGTGTAAACTAGAATTAATAATTTTATTAAAATTCATGAGCCTTTGATGAGTTACAACTAGACATTGTTTATTGTGAAATAATTAAAAAAAAGCTTGGTGTCTTTTAAGCTCTTACGTTACTATTAGGATGAACAGAAAGTCGTTCTGTCAGGTCCTCACTGAATTGTGACGAGAGAGGACAATTTTCTGTCAAGTTTACCAGGTGATATCGCATTGTAAGAAATTGTCCATTTTATATTTATTGCTAACAAATAACCAAAATGTTCTGTCATTAAATATATCTTCTCTTAGTATTCTGTTTGCTTTTCAATTCGTATTTTTATTGCGGTTATTTGCGTGTTTTAATTTTTTTTTATATCTGACAAACCATTTTGTTTGATTTCAGAAGTTAGTACTTGTTCAAATCATTATACAAATATATGATTTTTACAACAAATTTGCACATAATGTTGCTCGTATTGTTGTGAGTGTTGTCAGTGTTGTTGGCAACATGGCTGGTTGTTGTGATCGCTGCGTCGTTGTTAGCAATCAATACATTTGTCTGTATCACTGTATGATTTGGTGCGCACGTTGCGTCGTCTGCAGCGTGCAGCGTGCAGCGTGCAGCGAGCGCCCGCCTGCAGCGTGCAGCGCGCAACGTGCAGCGTGCAACATGCAGCGTGCTCGCAGTGCGTGTGTCCGCGTTGCAGTGTGGAGGTGCTGCGCGCCGCTGCGTTATGGGGGACTCTGCAACACGCATGTAATTTACAAGTTAATATATAGTACAAAATAACCATATGTAATTATAGAGCGCGTAACATTTACCGGCTAGGAGAGGAAGGGGTTGGGCGTGTGTCGCT